>NC_091308.1:50080009-50117509 GCF_038502225.1 Cherax quadricarinatus | reverse complement strand
CACACCACACACGCACACCCACCAAACACAAACACGCACCATATACACACCCACACGCACACACACACACACACACACACACACACACACACACACCACACGCGCACACCAGACACTCAGGAGAAAGCACTACTGAGGGACAAATCAGAGTACCAGAGCGTGTACCTGGATCGCGACAGAACACAGGAGGAAACGACGAGACTGAGAGGGGGTACAAAAACCAGAGGAGGAACGGGAGGCATTGATGAGGACGAGTAGAGCCCAGACTCAGGTGGAAGGACAAATACACCCTACAGACACACCCACAGAAGGACTCCAACCACAACAACCCTGAAGCAACTGAACAACCTCAACCAACACCCACACACTGTTCTCTCTGCCCCCACCCCCCACATCACAAACTCCACTGCCACAGCAGCTCCCTGTGGGCACTCTGCCCTCACCCCCCCCACCACAAATCCCACCCACACCACAAACACCCATAACCCCCCCCAAGGCTCCCATCCCCCAACCCCAATATTCTCCCAGGTCCATCGTGATAGACAAGAAGCTGAAGGTGTGGTACGCAAACGCAGATGGAATAGCAAATAAATACGGGGAATGGCACGAAAGAATCAACGATGTCCCTGGACATCATAGCAGTCACAGAAACGAAACTCACTGAGACAATAACAGATGCAGTCTTCCCACCGGGATACCAGATCCTGAGGAAAGATAGAAAGAGCAGAGGGGGAGGAGGGGTTGCACTGCTCATAAAAAACCGATGGAGTTTCGAGGAAATGGAGGGCATGGACGAGATTGGAGAAAGGGACTACATAGCACAATTCAATCTGAGGAACATAAGGTAGTCATTGCTGTGATGTATAACCCACCACAGAACTGCAGGAGGCCAAGAGAGGAATATGATGAGAACAGAGCTATGGTGGACACACTGGTTGAGGTGGCACGAAGAGCTCAAGATTCCATGATGTTGCAGTGTCTGACAAGTAGTGCAAGAAAGGTATAAAATACCGACAATATGAAAGTCAGACAATGTCAGACACTGCAACATCATGGAATCTTGGTTCAGAGGACATCTACAAGACCTTCTACGCGGCTACTTCAACTAACCCATCCCTTTGGGTAGGACCTACTTCCACTGGGGAATCCCGCGTACCAGTGACTGCCCTCGTCTGCTACACGTCCCTATCAACTGACGCCTATATAACCGCCAGTCTCCTTGCCTTTGCTTCAGACTCTCCACCACCACAGTGCTGTGAACACTAACTCCAAGGCTGAGGGACTGATTACCTCATCTTCTGTATATAGTTCTGTCTTCTATGTCCTAGAATCTGTGTTGATAAAGCCACTGGATGGCGAAACGTCTACAATAAAGATACCCAGATGTTGCACATGTGTCTTAACTTTCACATTGTTGTGATCCTTAAATGTGAGATCTTTCAGTATCATTACTGGAACTTTCACTCTACTGAATGATTCGAAATTGTTCTGTACTCTGTAATACTCTTTATTTCCTTTCTTCCGTAAAGGTACAACTGAAACTTGTCTTCGTTGAACTTCATATTGTTATCTGAGGCCCAGTGGAAGACCTTTATTTCATATCTGCTTGAAGCTTCGCTGTCTTCGACGGGCACTGTTCTCAGAGTCTGGTGTCATCAGTACACGTTCTTATGATGCTATGATTTATGTCTTTGTCAATGTCGGATATAAGAATGAGAAACAAGTGGGGCGAGTACTGTGCCTTGAAAAACAAAGGTTTTCACTGTGCAGCCTCTGACTCACTGTTTACTACTACTCTCTGGCTCGTGTTTCTTAACTTCACTATACATTTGCGCATTTTTCCAACTATTCCTTTTGCACGCATTTTGTGCGCAAGTACAGTATGGTCGTGCCTATCAAAGGCTAATATAAAATCGGTGTACACTATGATGAGCATTTAGCTTGTCTTCCTACACATCCAGAACCACGTGATGGCCAGGTAGTTGTGAGGCAGGAGCGACCTGACCTAAACTCGTGTTGCCCTGGGTTGTGCAGTTGAGAGGCAGGAGCGACCTGACCTAAACTCAGCCTAACCACAGCCGGGCTGTGGTTCGTACGTTGGACTACGTGCGGCCAGCAGTAACAGCCTCGTTGATCAGGCCCTGATCCCCCAGGAGGCCTGGTCATGGACCGGACCGCGGGGACGTTGACCCCCGGAATACCCTCCAGGTAGACTCCAGATAGGTAGACATCGACTCCAGGCTAAGGGACCGATTACCTCAAATTCGTCATCTTCCACAGTACTTCTCTGTATTGGACTGATGAAGCCACTGGCTGGCGAAACGTTTCCAATAACAAGCAGCAACACTGCTTGATAAGTAAGACACGTGTGCAACAGTTGCCTGTCCTTATTCTGAAAATGAAGAAGCTTACTGTGTAGGCGAAACGTTGCGGAATAAATACCTGTTGTTCCGGTGCCTTATGTTCAGTAACACGACTTGTTCTCACTCATATGGGAAGATTGGCAGTAACAGTTGACAAGCTGTCAGTGGTGTGTCAGAGAGGGAGCATGAACCTGCAAGACGCAGTCAGTGGTGTCAGAAAGGGAGCATGAACCTGCAAGACGCAGTCAGTGGTGTCAGAAAGGGAGCATGAACCTACAAGACGCAGTCAGTGGTGTGTCAGAGAGGGAGCGTGAACCTACAAGACGCAGTCAGTGGTCTCAGAAAGGGAGCATGAACCTGCAAGACGCAGTCAGTGGTGTCAGAGAGGGAGCATGAACCTACAAGACGCAGTCAGTGGTGTGTCAGAGAGGGAGCATGAACCTACAAGACGCAGTCAGTGGTGTCAGAGAGGGAGCATGAACCTACAAGACACAATCAGTGGTGTCAGAGAGGGAGCATGAACCTGCAAGACGCAGTGGTGTCAGAAAGGGAGCATGAACCTACAAGACGCAGTCAGTGGTGTCAGAGAGGGAGCCTGAACCTACAAGACGCAGTCATTGGTGTCAGAGAGGGAGCATGAACCTACAAGACGCAGTCAGTGGTGTCAGAGAGGGAGCATGAACCTGCAAGACGCAGTCAGTGGTGTCAGAGAGGGAGCATGAACCTGCAAGACGCAGTCAGTGGTGTCAGAGAGGGAGCATGAACCTACAAGACGCAGTCAGTGGTGTCAGAGAGGGAGCATGAACCTGCAAGACGCAGTCAGTGGTGTCAGAGAGGGAGCATGAACCTGCAAGACGCAGTCAGTGGTGTCAGAGAGGGAGCATGAACCTGCAAGACGCAGTCAGTGGTGTCAGAGAGGGAGCATGAACCTGCAAGACGCAGTCAGTGGTGTCAGAGGGAGCATGAACCTGCAAGACGCAGTCAGTGGTGTCAGAGAGGGAGCATGAACCTGCAAGACGCAGTCAGTGGTGTCAGAGAGGGAGCATGAACCTGCAAGACGCAGTCAGTGGTGTCAGAGAGGGAGCATGAACCTGCAAGACGCAGTCAGTGGTGTCAGAGAGGGAGCATGAACCTGCAAGACGCAGTCAGTGGTGTGTCAGGGAGCATGAACCTGCAAGACGCAGTCAGTGGTGTCAGAGAGGAAGCATGAACCTACAAGACGCAGTCAGTGGTGTCAGAGAGGGAGCATGAACCGGCAAGACGCAGACACTTGCAGGTTGCAAATGTCTGAGCACTCAGTGAGTCAGCATGGGTAGAAACAGTAGCCAGCCAACCACAGCCAGCCAGCCAGCCAACCACAGCCAGCCAGCCAGCCAACCACAGCCAGCCAGCCAGCCAGCCAACCACAGCCAGCCAGCCAGCCAGCCAACCACAGCCAGCCAGCCAACCACAGCCAGCCAGCCAACCAACCACAGCCAGCCAGCCAGCCAGCTACGACAAACTACAGCCACGCACGGGTAACTGTATTAAGATATATCCAGACAATATCAAATATAACCAGTCACAACCAGTCATACTCAGTCATGGCTACCAGTCACCACCAATACAAGTGATGTATGAAGGTACAGTACCAGCAGCTGACCTCTCTTGTGTGAGTACAAGTATGTCATGAAGCTGAGAGTAATTGATTGTAATAATCCTCATATATTGTCAGCAGTCTCTCTCCCTCCACCCTGGGGAACAGAATCATTTTCAGGGACACCTTAGCTTCCTTTTCCCTCAGGGGAGGTAGCTTCATACCATTAAGGGGCTCTATATCCAAGGATGTAAGCCAATCTTATCCTTCGCTTGGTACGTCTGGAGTCTTCGTTACACAGGGATCACAAATTATACTTTGTATAGATGTAATAGTCAGTATGTTGCAAGTAGTAATGTATTAGTTGCAAGTTATGTAATAGTCAATAAGTCGCTAAAAGTAGTTACGTAATAATGTTGGTAGAATTACCGACAATATGTTAGGTAAAAGAACACAAGTGCAACTAATGTGTCATTGTGACAACGTTTCGCTCTCCAGGAGCTTTGTCAAGCCGTTACAGACGGGACAGGGACGGAAAAAAATGGTATAAAATACCGACACAATGGCAATATAAACACAAATGCAGTATAATGTGATCCTTTATTGACTACGTTTCGCCCACACAGTGGGCTTTTTCAAGTCACAAACAGAACTACCTGGGGTGGAAGGAACGCGAGTATTTATAGTCCGGCTGAGGTCAGGTGAAGAATGCTGCATCTGATGATGTACCGAGTTGGGTTGTAGAGTCTAAAAACTTGGGTAGCTTGGAAAGGAGACTGGACAAGTTTGTGAGCAGACCTTCTACAGTGTTCTTATGTGGGATAGCGATGAAGAAGTTTCTTGGCAAGTGGTTCAGCTATGTTATAGAAGCCACTATTCTGGTTGAAGTTGTCGGATTTAGAAATAAGTGATGATTCCAGGATTCTTCGGTATTGAGTGTTGTCTTCTGTGGCGATAAGTCTTGAGTTTCTGTAGTTTATCAAGTGGTTGTGTGAATTACGGTGTTGTACGCAGGCATTCCTTGTGTCGTCAGACCTGCTTGCGTATTGGTGTTCTGAAATACGTGTTTGGAGGTCCCTTGATGTTTCGCCCACGTATAACTTGTTGCAGTCATTACAAGGGATTATGTATACCCCTGCAGAGGATGGAGGCTTGTCCTGCCTACTACTGGTGATGTCCTTGATGGTCGTGGTTGTGGAGGTAGATACTTGGAATGATGTTTTGGCAAAGATGTTGGAAACATGTTTGGCAATGGAGTTGGTGGGAAGGACTATGTATCTCTTCTCGGCAGTGTCTTCTCTGGGTGTGTTGAAGATGTTTAGTGCTCGCCGTCTGCAGTCTCTGATGAAGTGACGAGGATAGTGGAGTTTGGAAAATACCTGTTCAATTATAGTGCATTCTTCCTCAAGGAACTCGTTGCTGCAGATTCTGAGTGCACGCAGGAAGAAGCCTATAATTACACCACGTTTGGTTTTGGTGTCGTGGTGAGAGTAGAAGTGGAGAAGATCGTTTTGGTTGGTGGGTTTTCGATAGACTTTAAAACGAAGTTCGTGGTCAGCTTTGCAGAGTAGAACATCAAGGAAAGGAAGAGTGTTGTCGACCTCTTCTTCAAGTGTGAACTGGATTGAAGGCTCGACCTGGTTGAGCTTGTCTTGGAGAGCTTGAACGTTGAAGCGTTTAGGAGTTATGAGGAGAATGTCGTCAACATAACGGAGCCAGGTGACAGACGAAGGAATAATGGTGGAGAAACGTTCGGCTTCTAGATGTTCCATGTATCCCACTGAGGCCCATATCCTCGGGAATAGGCAGTGCTCCCCACAAGCTCTCAGGAATTCTCGCCAAACACCTCTCGAAACTCTTGGGCACTATCAGTCCAGCACATCTCAAACACTCAGGTGATCTTCTCAATCGCATTCGCAACATCAACATCAGGAACAAGAAACTTTCCAGCCTTGACGTGACTTCCCTATTCACTAAAGTACCTACTAAACAAGCCATCGATCTCTTGCGCAAGAAAATTGACGATTCACTTGATCTTCCCATTCCAGCCAGCGACTTCATCGACCTGGTTGAACTATGTGTTGGCTTTACGTGTTTCTCTTTTGAAAATCACCTCTTTCAGCAGACTTTTGGACTACCCATGGGTTCGCCACTCAGTGCAGTCCTAGCGAACCTATACATGGAACATCTAGAAGCCGAACGTTTCTCCACCATTATTCCTTCGTCTGTCACCTGGCTCCGTTATGTTGACGACATTCTCCTCATAACTCCTAAACGCTTCAACGTTCAAGCTCTCCAAGACAAGCTCAACCAGGTCGAGCCTTCAATCCAGTTCACACTTGAAGAAGAGGTCGACAACACTCTTCCTTTCCTTGATGTTCTACTCTGCAAAGCTGACCACGAACTTCGTTTTAAAGTCTATCGAAAACCCACCAACCAAAACGATCTTCTCCACTTCTACTCTCACCACGACACCAAAACCAAACGTGGTGTAATTATAGGCTTCTTCCTGCGTGCACTCAGAATCTGCAGCAACGAGTTCCTTGAGGAAGAATGCACTATAATTGAACAGGTATTTTCCAAACTCCACTATCCTCGTCACTTCATCAGAGACTGCAGACGGCGAGCACTAAACATCTTCAACACACCCAGAGAAGACACTGCCGAGAAGAGATACATAGTCCTTCCCACCAACTCCATTGCCAAACATGTTTCCAACATCTTTGCCAAAACATCATTCCAAGTATCTACCTCCACAACCACGACCATCAAGGACATCACCAGTAGTAGGCAGGACAAGCCTCCATCCTCTGCAGGGGTATACATAATCCCTTGTAATGACTGCAACAAGTTATACGTGGGCGAAACATCAAGGGACCTCCAAACACGTATTTCAGAACACCAATACGCAAGCAGGTCTGACGACACAAGGAATGCCTGCGTACAACACCGTAATTCACACAACCACTTGATAAACTACAGAAACTCAAGACTTATCGCCACAGAAGACAACACTCAATACCGAAGAATCCTGGAATCATCACTTATTTCTATATCCGACAACTTCAACCAGAATAGTGGCTTCTATAACATAGCTGAACCACTTGCCAAGAAACTTCTTCATCGCTATCCCACATAAGAACACTGTAGAAGGTCTGCTCACAAACTTGTCCAGTCTCCTTTCCAAGCTACCCAAGTTTTTAGACTCTACAACCCAACTCGGTACATCATCAGATGCAGCATTCTTCACCTGACCTCAGCCGGACTATAAATACTCGCGTTCCTTCCACCCCAGGTAGTTCTGTTTGTGACTTGAAAAAGCCCACTGTGTGGGCGAAACGTAGTCAATAAAGGATCACATTATACTGCATTTGTGTTTATATTGCCACGGGACAGGGACACACAGGGTAATATATATGTACAGAGTGAGGTGGGAAGCATAATATAATCGCTGTAGGTAGTAGTAATGCTCGTGGTAGCAGTGTTAGTTGTAGTAGTGGTAGCATCTGTGTGATGGCCGGGTTTATCGCTTTCAGGAGAATTCTTGCTAAAACTTCAGAGATGAAGCTGTCTTTATTCATAAGACATAAAAAAAAAAAACATAAGGAGGAACACTGCAGCAGGCCTGTTGGCCCATACTAGGCAGGTCCTTTACAATTCATCCCTCTAACAAAACATTTGCCCAACCCAACTTTCAATGTGGAAAAAGACACTTATGTACAGTTCAGGACATTTATTAAAGGAAACGTTTCGCCACGAGTGGCTTCTTCAGTCCTAATACAGAGAAAACTAAGAAAACACATATATATATAGTGGCAGGAGTCAGGCGAGGTGACGCGTGGGTAGAGGTAGTAGTAGTTGTAGTAATGGAACTAAGGAGGTGAGGCTAGAGAGGGACCTGCTGGCATCAAGTAACACCAGTTCCCAGGATGGGTAATATCCTCTTGCTTAGTATTTTTGAAATACTGTAACTACCGGATTTTTGCTTTATAGTGTTACTGACAGAAATTAGTGCAACTATAATGCATTTTCTCCGTCTTAAGTCGTCTTCTTTAATAACTAGTTTAGCTTCATTGAATTTCATGAGGTGCCCAACATCGTCTCTATGTTGAACACATGCGTTTTTGCGGTCATCATTTCTGCAAGCATTTTTGTGTTCTGCTATCCTAATGTCCAGAGTTCTGGCTGTTTCCCCTACATATACTTTGTCACACCCCCCACATGGTATAGTGTAGATTCCTGCACTTGTGCCAGAATCATGCTTGGGTTTTTGTATCAGGTTCCTAATAGTAGTTGAAGAGCTGGTAGATATTTTAGCCAGTTTTCTGTCAAACATTTTTGAAACATTAGTGGCAACGTTGCTGACCGGTAAAACGATGTAACTTGGAGGCTTTTCTTCAATTTGATAGGTGTTGGTCTTGCTGAGGATACGTGCTGCACGTTTCCTACAGTCACATATGAAGTGTAGGGGAAAGTGCAGTGAACTAAAAGAGTTGGTGATGTATGTACATTCTTCTTCGAGGAACTGTGGACTGGAAATTCTGTAGGCTCTCAGAAAGAAGCCAATAACTACCCCTCTTTTAGTTCTTGTGTCATGGTGAGAGAAGAAATGTAGAAGATCATTCTTGTAGGTAGGCTTCCGGTAGACTTTAAAGGAAAGTTTGTTTTCCCCTGTGCGTAAGAGAACGTCGAGAAAAGGTAACTGGTTGTCCTTCTCCTCTAGAGTAAATTTAATAGTAGGTTCCAGAGTGTTGATGGTGTTGAGGATGCTCTGTACGTCAAGATTTTTGGGTACAATGACCAAAATATCATCTACGTACCGCATCCAAGTAACTGAACGAGGGATGTTACTGAGGATCCTTCTTGATTCCAGGTCCTCCATATATAAATTGGCAAGAACTGCACTAAGGGGGGATCCCATGGCTAGTCCGAAGAGTTGTTTGTACTTCTTGTCCTCGAACCTAAAACAGTTATAACGAACACAAAGTTCGACAAGGCTCACAAAATCTTGGCGGGGTACAGGTAACTCTGTATCATCTTTAATCACCCTGCGAAGATGATCAATGGCTTGATCAACTGGGACATTGGTGAATAAGGCAGTCACGTCAAAACTTGCAAGCTTCTTATCACTCATGTCGAGATCCCTGATACGGTTAAGGAGGTCACCCGAATGCTTTAGATGAGCCTGACTGATTGTACCCAGGAGCTTTGACAAATATTTCGCTAAAACTCCTGCTAGACTGTGAGGGGCGCTGCCGATTCCAGATGTAATGGGTCTCATAGGCACATTTGGTTTGTGGGTCTTTGGTAAACCATAAAGTCTAGCTGACTTGGGGTTGGTAGGGATGAGGCGCAAGAGCTTTTTACCTTCTTCTGATTTCCTGAGTATGCTGCGGGTCTTACTGAGAAAAGAATCTGTTTCTTTCTTCCATGCATGTTCGGGGATGGAAACGTATGTGTTGGCGTCGTTCAATAAATCTTGCATCTTACTAACGTAGTCTGTACTGTTGAGGATGACCACTCCTCCTCCTTTGTCCGCTGTGGTGATGAGAATATCATTATTAGTAGCTAAGTGTTTGAGTGCCTGGATGTAGCGACGAGGAATGACTGGACGAATAGGTTGAGAAACTGCAGCTGCAGTTTTAGGTTCGAGGACAAGAAGTACAAACAACTCTTCGGACTAGCCATGGGACCTGGAATCAAGAAGGATCCTCAGTAACATCCCTCGTTCAGTTACGTGGATGCGGTACGTAGATGATATTTTGGTCATTGTACCCAAAAATCTTGACGTACAGGGCATCCTCAACACCATCAACACTCTGGAACCTACTATTAAATTTACTCTAGAGGAGGAGAAGTACAACCAGTTACCTTTTCTCGACGTTCTCTTACGCACAGGGGAAAACAAACTTTCTTTTAAAGTCTACCGGAAGCCTACCTACAAGAATGATCTACATTTCTTCTCTCACCATGACACAAGAACTAAAAGAGGGGTAGTTATTGGCTTCTTTCTGAGAGCCTACAGAATTTCCAGTCCGCAGTTCCTCGAAGAATGTACATACATCACCAACTCATTTAGTTCACTATACTTTCCCCTACACTTCATACGTGACTGCAGGAAACGTGCAACACGTATCCTCAGCAAGACCAACACCTATCAAATTGAAGAAAAGCCTCCAAGTTACATCGTTTTACCGGTCAGCAACGTTGCCACTAATGTTTCAAAAATGTTTGACAGAAAACTGGCTAAAATATCTACCAGCTCTTCAACTACTATTAGGAACCTGATACAAAAACCCAAGCATGATTCTGGCACAAGTGCAGGAATCTACACTATACCATGTGGGGGGTGTGACAAAGTATATGTAGGGGAAACAACCAGAACTCTGGACATTAGGATAGCAGAACACAAAAATGCTTGCAGAAATGATGACCGCAAAAACGCATGTGTTCAACATAGAGACGATGTTGGGCACCTCATGAAATTCAATGAAGCTAAACTAGTTATTAAAGAAGACGACTTAAGACGGAGAAAATGCATTGAAGCTGCACTAATTTCTGTCAGTAACACTATAAAGCAAAAATCCGGTAGTTACAGTATTTCAAAATTACTAAGCAAGAGGATATTACCCATCCTGGGAACTGGTGTTACTTGATGCCAGCAGGTCGCTCTCTAGCCTCACCTCCTTAGTTCCATTACTACAACTACTACTACCTCTACCCACGCGTCACCTCACCTGACTCCTGCCACTATATATATATGTGTTTTCTTAGTTTTCTCTGTATTAGGACTGAAGAAGCCACTCGTGGCGAAACGTTTCCTTTAATAAATGTCCTGAACTGTACATAAGTGTCTTTTTCCACATCTTGTCGGTATCACCATACCATTTACCCAACTTTCAATGCCACCCAAGAAATAAGCTCTGATGTGCAAGTCCCACTCAAATCCAACCCCTCCCACTCATGTACTTATCCAACCTAAATTTGTAACTACCCAAAGTCCTAGCCTCAATAACCAAACTAGGTAGACTGTTCCACTCATCAACTACCCTATTTCCAAACCAATACTTTCCTATGTCCTTTCTAAATCTAAACTTATCTAATTTAAATCCATTACTGTGGGTTCTCTCTTGGAGAGACATCCTCAAGACCTTATTTATATGTAACGTTCCCTGTAGACAATACACATTGGTCTGGTAACACCGAAAATGAGTTGGAAGTCTCCACAGCAATCTTCTGGATCTTCGTTGATTCCGCCACTCCAACAGACTAATTGATTTTCAGCTTTGTTCCATATAAGCCGGCCACTGACCAAGTTCCTCTCTTGACCTGAATACTCACAGAAGGAGAATTACTTCGAATCCTCTTGTTTTCCTCCGTCAGTCGCCGTATCTCAAGCTTAGCATCCCTAAGCTCCTCTTTCAGCTGCTGGTACAGTTGCTCAAGAGAGGACATCTTGTGCAGATTCACGGAGAATACACTGGACAGAACTTCACAGAGCTAAGTACACTTCACGACTGAGCTAAGTACACGTCACGAAGTTGCAGTGCCTGACAGGTTTGTAGATGAATGGTTCAGAGAACCGACATGTTGAACATCAAAATGGTATACAATACCGACAGGTTGTTAGGTAAGACATATATGCAACAATTAGACAACTTTTGAACATCAAAATGGTATACAATACCGACAGGTTGTTAGGTAAGACACATATGCAACAATTAGACAAAGTTGTCTAATTGTTGCATATGTGTCTTACCTAACAACCGACATGTTGATAAATTAGACACGTTTCGCCACACGGTGGCTTTATCAGTCCATACAAAGGAGAATCTTGAAGAACAGGAGGAGAATGAGGTAATCAGTCCCTCAACCTTGAGTCGATGTGGTCAGTCCATCAATCTTGAATAGAATACGCCACTGTGTGGCGAAACGTTTCCTCAATAAAGATACCCAAGAGTTGCACATGTCTAATTTATCAACATGTCGGTTCTCTGAACCATTTATCTACAAACCTGTGTAAGAATGGTATATAATACCGACAAGATGAAATTAAGACACATATGCAACCAGATGTTGCATATGTGTCTTAATTTCATCTTGTCGGTATTATATACCATTCTTACGCAACTTGTCAGACACTGCAACATCATGGAATCTTGATTCTGAGGACATGTACATAACCTTCACGACTACGACAACTACTACTACAACTAACCCATCTCTTTGGGAAGGACCTACTTCCACTGGGGAATCCCGCTTACCAGTGACTATGCCCTCGTCTGCTAGACCTGACGTTACTATATAAGCGCCAGGCTCCTTTCTTCTGAAGAATTGAGACACTTATGCAACACATGGGAATCTTTATTGAAGAAACGTTTCGCCACACAGTGGCTTCATCAGTCCAATACAGTCCTGCTTCAACTCATCTCACCGCAGTATATAAGCCACCTCTCTGGCCCTATGCTGCACTTCCTACAAGAGTGATGGACTGAACACATCGATTCCAGGTTGAGGGACTGATTACCTCAAACTTCTACTCTCCTTATCCACTTCTACTTTGTATTGGACTGATGAAGCCACTGTGTGGCGAAACGTTTCTTCAATAAAGATTCCCATGTGTTGCATAAGTGTCTCAATTCTTCAACTTGTCGGTTTTCAAAACCATTCGTCACATCCTTTCTTCTGCTAAAGAATCTCCACGACTATGGTGCTCTTCGCACCTACTCCTAGGTTGAGGGACTGATTACCTCATCTTCTGTATATAGTTCTACTGTCTTCAAGTTATGTCCTAGAATTTGTATTGATAAAGCCACTGGATGGCGAAACGTCTACAATAAAGATACCCAGAAGTTGCATGTGTCTTAATTTCATCTACAAACCTGTCAGACACAGCAACTTCTTGGGATCTTAATACTTAGGAATTCTTCGCTTGCCTAATTCTTGGGCACGACCTACTTCCACATTGAACAAATGTGACACCACCTATGACTGCTGCACCTCTCCTGCCATACGGTTTATAAGCTGCTTCTCCGCTCATATGCCGTATTCTATTCAAGATTGATGGACTGAACACATCGACTCAAGGTTGAGGGACTGATTACCTCATTCTCCTCCTGGTCTTCAAGTTTCTCCTACGTATGGACTGAAAGTTAAGACACATGTGCAACATCTGGATATCTTTATTGTAGTAGACGTTTCGCCATCCAGTGGCTTTATCAATACAGATTCTAGGACATAATAGGAAGACAGAACTATATACAAAAGATGTTCAGAGGACATCTACAAGACCTTCACGGCTGCTGCAACTAACCCATCTCTTTGGGAAGGACCTACTTCCACTGGGAAATCCCGCCTACCAGTGACTTTGCCCTCGTCTGCTGCCCGTCCCTATCCACTGACGCCTATATAAACCGCCAGTCTTCTTGTCTTTGCTCCAGATTCTCCTCCACCACGATGCTGTGAACACTAACTCCAAGGCCGAGGGACTGATTACCTCTTCTTTTGTATATAGTTCTACTGTCTTCCTATTATGTCCTAGAATCTGTATTGATAAAGCCACTGGATGGCGAAACGTCTACTACAATAAAGATATCCAGATGTTGCACATGTGTCTTAACTTTCATATTGTCGGTATTTTGTACCTTTCTTGCACTACGTATGGACTGATGAAGCCACTGTGTGGCGAAACGTTTCCTCAATAAAGATACCCAAGAATTGCACATGTGTCTAATTTATCAACAATAAAAGGTGTTTGAAGCCTGGCCACTGACTGTGGGTACTACAAAGTTGTGCTCTCCCCCCCCCCCTAGTACTATGATAGCTTTGGTTCCCAACCTTGACAAAACTGACAGCAAGATATTCTTGACACTGTTCGTGAGCAATTTTATAAACATGATTTAGCTTCAGTTGTTTTACTCTGTCTTCAACATTCAGCATATCCAACTGCTGTAATTCATCCTGGCCTACATGTTCTCTTGGTCCCAGCCCCAGGATGACTCTTACGATTTTGTTCTGGGTGATTTGCAGTATATCTTTCAGTTTTTTTGTCTAGGCAGAGTACCACGAAGAGCAAGCGTAATCCATATGGCATTGTATAAGGGCTAGACATAGGGTCCTGCGAGCCTCAGTAGGTAGACACTGTGCTTGTCTATACAGGAACTTCAGTCTGGCATTCGCTTTCTTTACTACACTTGTTCCCTATCAATTCTCCTGACATGCATGGGCCAATGGGGATTCCCAGATATTTTACTGAGGAAACCAAAGTGATGGGCTCCCCATTATACTGGACATTAAAATTATTTACCCTTCTCAGTTTGTTTCGTGCCAAAGAGAATGGCTTCAGTTTTCCCGAGGTGTAATGATAGTTTGTTGTCTACTAACCATTTGCTGCAGGACTCCAGTTCCAGTGTTAAAACATTAGCTATATCTTGTGGGTCTTTACCTGACACTAACAGAGCACTGTCATCTGCATACAGTAGGAGTTTGCACTTGACACTGACTGGCATGTCGTTAACATAGCATAAGAATAATAAGGGACCCAGAATACTACCTTGGGGAAGGTAAGACACATATGCAACAGTTAGGTATCTTTATTACGAAACGTTTCGCCTACACAGTAGGCTTCTTCAGTCGAGTACAGAAAAGTTGATAGAAGCAGAAGAGACTTGAAGACGATGTAATCAGTCCATCACCCTTAAAGTTTTGAGGTGGTCAGTCCCTCAGTCTGGAGAAGAGCATTGTTCCGAAGTCTGAAACAATATTGTTTCAGACTTCGGAACAGTGCTCTTCTCCAGACTGAGGGACTGACCACCTCAAAACTTTAAGGGTGATGGACTGATTACATCGTCTTCAAGTCTCTTCTGCTTCTATCAACTTTTCTGTACTCGACTGAAGAAGCCTACTGTGTAGGCGAAACGTTTCGTAATAAAGATACCTAACTGTTGCATATGTGTCTTACCTAACAACCTGTCGGTATTTTATACCATTTTAATGTTCTACCTTGGGGAACTCCACATGCTATCGGCAGGGGTTCTGATTCCGTTTTGTTGATTTTGACAATTTGTCTCCTGTTGCTAAGGTAGGACTTAAACCAGTCTACAGAACCTATACCGATAGCTTGAAGTTTCTTACATAATATATTGTGGTTGACAGTATCGAAGGCCTTTTGCAGGTCAGACCTGCAAAAGGCCTATGAGGTTCCCCTTTGACATTTCAGTTCTCAGGTAATCCATCAGATTAATTAGGGAGGTGTCGGTTGAGTAAGATCTTCTAAAGCCCGATTGATAGCTATGGAGAATGTTGTCATTAAGGTACTTAACTACTTGAGAGTACACCGCCCTCTAGAATTTTGGATGTTATATTGAGTATACTAACAGGCCTATAGTTGCTTACATCAGACCTACTATTTTTCTTGAAGATAGGAGTAACTCTGGCCTCCTTGAACCCCTCCGGTACGGTATTAGTGGTGATTGATAGATTATGTGAGCAATAGGGAATGACAGTTCAGAAGCGCCATCTTTTAGGAACTTAGACCGGATGTTATCAGGGCCTGTGCTCTTAATTATGGCAGCCTGTACCCCCCTAATGCCTGCCATTTTCACTCTTCGTTCTTTTACTCATATACAACAATATTTATTTCTTTTTTTCCCCAGTCACCTAGTACACCCTAGTATCTGCTTTAGCAATCACCACTGAATTACTAGTAAATTTTCTATTTCAAAACCCTCTTCACTGCTCACTTTTCCCTTAACTTCACAAACCCCTTTCACTTGTCCTCTTATTTCACACCCCCCTTCCCGCCTCGCTTCACAGTCCGGCTTCACCTATTACACTTCTAACTCCTTTCCATTCTGGCAGGACCAGAAAGTTTTAATCAATGGTTTTATCCGTCCAAATCCCCCTCAGTTCCATTTATCGGGGGTTGTGTGGTGGTGTTGACTGCCTGACCTGGTCTGCTGACTCAGCCATTTTTAAAAACACTGAGGGAAGAAAACGCCACCTGCAACCTGACTTTCCTTGAGTTTTATAGATAGATTTGGCGTTTTCTGCTATGATTCTCTCACTGTACACTGGTCAGTTGAATATATGTCAGCTACTACTACTACTACTGCCTGAGTAGTCAATCTCTCTCACAGACACACACAGAGAGAGAGAGAGCACTTGCATTGTTCTTTCTGTAACTGAGAACAGATGCATCTGATAATAATCAATAAAATCACAGTAAACAGGTGAGATCACAATACGCAGAGTAACTACTATGAAAGAATAGTAGCGAAATTCCAAGCGATTTCCTGACTTCTCACATTATCAATGAGAATATGGTTCTGCATATCGATGTACACACACACACACACACACACACACACACACACACACACACACACACACACACACACACACACACACACACACACACACACACACACACACATGCAGACTGGTCTAACAACTTGCTGCAGTACAAGATATGACAGGAAGGAAATGTATAATACAAGTTATGAAGAAGAGGAAGGTGATGGATACACTGAGAGTTTTATCAACACGTCACTCAACACTGCAACACGTCACTCAACACTGCAACACGTCACTCAACACTCTGCAACACGTCACTCAACACTGCAACACGTCACTCAACACTGCAACACGTCACTCAACACTGCAACGTCACTCAACACTCTGCAACACGTCACTCAACACTGCAACACGTCACTCAACACTCTGCAACACGTCACTCAACACTGCAACACGTCACTCAACACTCTGCAACACGTCACTCAACACTCTGCAACGTCACTCAACACTCTGCAACACGTCACTCAACACTCTGCAGCACGTCACTCAACACTCTGCAACACGTCACTCAACACTCTGCAACACGTCACTCAACACTCTGCAGCACGTCACTCAACACTCTGCAGCACGTCACTCAACACTCTGCAACACGTCACTCAACACTGCAACACGTCACTCAACACTCTGCAACACGTCACTCAACACTCTGCAACACGTCACTCAACACTCTGCAACACGTCACTCAACACTCTGCAACACGTCACTCAACACTGCAACACGTCACTCAACACTGCAACACGTCACTCAACACTCTGCAGCACGTCACTCAACACTCTGCAACACGTCACTCAACACTCTGCAACACGTCACTCAACACTGCAACACGCCACTCAACACGTCACTCAACACTCTGCAACACGTCACTCAACACTCTGCAACACGTCACTCTGCAGCACGTCACTCAACACTCTGCAGCACGTCACTCAACACTCTGCAACACGTCACTCAACACTCTGCAACACGTCACTCAACACTCTGCAACACGTCACTCAACACTCTGCAGCACGTCACTCAACACTCTGCAGCACGTCACTCAACACTCTGCAACACGTCACTCAACACTCTGCAACACGTCACTCAACACTCTGCAACACGTCACTCACTCTGCAACACGTCACTCTGCAACACGTCACTCAACACTCTGCAACACGTCACTCACTCTGCAACATGTCACTCTGCAACACGTCACTCAACACTCTGCAACACGTCACTCACTCTGCAACACGTCACTCTGCAACACGTCACTCAACACTCTGCAACACGTCACTCACTCTGCAACACGTCACTCTGCAACACGTCACTCAACACTCTGCAACACGTCACTCACTCTGCAACATGTCACTCTGCAACACGTTACTTAACACTCTGCAACACTGAGAGTATTATCAACACGTCACTCAGTACTCTACACTGAGTATTATCAACACGTCACTCAGTACTCTACACTGAGTATTATCAACACGTCACTCAGTACTCTACACTGAGCATTATCAACACGTCACTCAGTACTCTACACTGAGTATTATCAACACGTCACTCAGTACTCTACACTGAGCATTATCAACACGTCACTCAGTACTCTACACTGAGTATTATCAACACGTCACTCAGTACTCTACACTGAGTATTATCAACACGTCACTCAGTACTCTACACTGAGTATTATCAACACGTCACTCAGTACTCTACACTGAGTATTATCAACACGTCACTCAGTACTCTACACTGAGTATTATCAACACGTCACTCAGTACTCTACACTGAGTATTATCAACACGTCACTCAGTACTCTACACTGAGTATTATCAACACGTCACTCAGTACTCTACACTGAGTATTATCAACACGTCACTCAGTACTCTACACTGAGTATTATCAACACGTCACTCAGTACTCTACACTGAGTATTATCAACACGTCACTCAGTACTCTACACTGAGTATTATCAACACGTCACTCAGTACTCTACACTGAGTATTATCAACACGTCACTCAGTACTCTACACTGAGTATTATCAACACGTCACTCAGTACTCTACACTGAGTATTATCAACACGTCACTCAGTACTCTACACTGAGTATTATCAACACGTCACTCAGTACTCTACACTGAGTATTATCAACACGTCACTCAGTACTCTACACTGAGTATTATCAACACGTCACTCAGTACTCTACACTGAGTATTATCAACACGTCACTCAGTACTCTACACTGAGTATTATCAACACGTCACTCAGTACTCTACACTGAGCATTATCAACACGTCACTCAGTACTCTACACTGAGTATTATCAACACGTCACTCAGTACTCTACACTGAGCATTATCAACACGTCACTCAGTACTCTACACTGAGTATTATCAACACGTCACTCAGTACTCTACACTGAGTATTATCAACACGTCACTCAGTACTCTACACTGAGCATTATCAACACGTCACTCAGTACTCTACACTGAGTATTATCAACACGTCACTCAGTACTCTACACTGAGCATTATCAACACGTCACTCAGTACTCTACACTGAGTATTATCAACACGTCACTCAGTACTCTACACTGAGCATTATCAACACGTCACTCAGTACTCTACACTGAGTATTATCAACACGTCACTCAGTACTCTACACTGAGTATTATCAACACGTCACTCAGTACTCTACACTGAGTATTATCAACACGTCACTCAGTACTCTACACTGAGTATTATCAACACGTCACTCAGTACTCTACACTGAGTATTATCAACACGTCACTCAGTACTCTACACTGAGTATTATCAACACGTCACTCAGTACTCTACACTGAGTATTATCAACACGTCACTCAGTACTCTACACTGAGCATTATCAACACGTCACTCAGTACTCTACACTGAGTATTATCAACACGTCACTCAGTACTCTACACTGAGTATTATCAACACGTCACTCAGTACTCTACACTGAGTATTATCAACACGTCACTCAGTACTCTACACTGAGTATTATCAACACGTCACTCAGTACTCTACACTGAGTATTATCAACACGTCACTCAGTACTCTACACTGAGTATTATCAACACGTCACTCAGTACTCTACACTGAGTATTATCAACACGTCACTCAGTACTCTACACTGAGTATTATCAACACGTCACTCAGTACTCTACACTGAGTATTATCAACACGTCACTCAGTACTCTACACTGAGTATTATCAACACGTCACTCAGTACTCTACACTGAGTATTATCAACACGTCACTCAGTACTCTACACTGAGTATTATCAACACGTCACTCAGTACTCTACACTGAGTATTATCAACACGTCACTCAGTACTCTACACTGAGTATTATCAACACGTCACTCAGTACTCTACACTGAGTATTATCAACACGTCACTCAGTACTCTACACTGAGTATTATCAACACGTCACTCAGTACTCTACACTGAGTATTATCAACACGTCACTCAGTACTCTACACTGAGTATTATCAACACGTCACTCAGTACTCTACACTGAGTATTATCAACACGTCACTCAGTACTCTACACTGAGTATTATCAACACGTCACTCAGTACTCTACACTGAGTATTATCAACACGTCACTCAGTACTCTACACTGAGTATTATCAACACGTCACTCAGTACTCTACACTGAGTATTATCAACACGTCACTCAGTACTCTACACATTATCAACACGTCACTCAGTACTCTACACTGAGTATTATCAACACGTCACTCAGTACTCTACACTATTATCAACACGTCACTCAGTACTCTACACTGAGTATTATCAACACGTCACTCAGTACTCTACACTGAGCATTATCAACACGTCACTCAGTACTCTACACTGAGTATTATCAACACGTCACTCAGTACTCTACACTGAGTATTATCAACACGTCACTCAGTACTCTACACTGAGTATTATCAACACGTCACTCAGTACTCTACACTGAGTATTATCAACACGTCACTCAGTACTCTACACTGAGTATTATCAACACGTCACTCAGTACTCTACACTGAGTATTATCAACACGTCACTCAGTACTCTACACTGAGTATTATCAACACGTCACTCAGTACTCTACACTGAGTATTATCAACACGTCACTCAGTACTCTACACTGAGTATTATCAACACGTCACTCAGTACTCTACACTGAGTATTATCAACACGTCACTCAGTACTCTACACTGAGTATTATCAACACGTCACTCAGTACTCTACACTGAGTATTATCAACACGTCACTCAGTACTCTACACTGAGTATTATCAACACGTCACTCAGTACTCTACACTGAGTATTATCAACACGTCACTCAGTACTCTACACTGAGTATTATCAACACGTCACTCAGTACTCTACACTGAGTATTATCAACACGTCACTCAGTACTCTACACTGAGTATTATCAACACGTCACTCAGTACTCTACACTGAGTATTATCAACACGTCACTCAGTACTCTACACTGAGTATTATCAACACGTCACTCAGTACTCTACACTGAGTATTATCAACACGTCACTCAGTACTCTACACTGAGTATTATCAACACGTCACTCAGTACTCTACACTGAGTATTATCAACACGTCACTCAGTACTCTACACTGAGTATTATCAACACGTCACTCAGTACTCTACACTGAGTATTATCAACACGTCACTCAGTACTCTACACTGAGTATTATCAACACGTCACTCAGTACTCTACACTGAGTACTCTACACTGAGTATTATCAACACGTCACTCAGTACTCTACACTGAGTATTATCAACACGTCACTCAGTACTCTACACTGAGCATTATCAACACGTCACTCAGTACTCTACACTGAGCATTATCAACACGTCACTCAGTACTCTACACTGAGCATTATCAACACGTCACTCAGTACTCTACACTGAGCATTATCAACACGTCACTCAGTACTCTACACTGAGTATTATCAACACGTCACTCAGTACTCTACACTGAGCATTATCAACACGTCACTCAGTACTCTACACTGAGCATTATCAACACGTCACTCAGTACTCTACACTGAGCATTATCAACACGTCACTCAGTACTCTACACTGAGTATTATCAACACGTCACTCAGTACTCTACACTGAGTATTATCAACACGTCACTCAGTACTCTACACTGAGTATTATCAACACGTCACTCAGTACTCTACACTGAGCATTATCAACACGTCACTCAGTACTCTACACTGAGTATTATCAACACGTCACTCAGTACTCTACACTGAGCATTATCAACACGTCACTCAGTACTCTACACTGAGCATTATCAACACGTCACTCAGTACTCTACACTGAGCATTATCAACACGTCACTCAGTACTCTACACTGAGTATTATCAACACGTCACTCAGTACTCTACACTGAGTATTATCAACACGTCACTCAGTACTCTACACTGACATTATCAACACGTCACTCAGTACTCTACACTGAGTATTATCAACACGTCACTCAGTACTCTACACTGAGTATTATCAACACGTCACTCAGTACTCTACACTGAGCATTATCAACACGTCACTCAGTACTCTACACTGAGTATTATCAACACGTCACTCAGTACTCTACACTGAGTATTATCAACACGTCACTCAGTACTCTACACTGAGTATTATCAACACGTCACTCAGTACTCTACACTGAGTATTATCAACACGTCACTCAGTACTCTACACTGAGTATTATCAACACGTCACTCAGTACTCTACACTGAGTATTATCAACACGTCACTCAGTACTCTACACTGAGCATTATCAACACGTCACTCAGTACTCTACACTGAGTATTATCAACACGTCACTCAGTACTCTGCAACACACCAGCGGATGTTAGAAATATTGATGGCTATGAGAGCGTGTGGGCTGCCAGAACAAACAGCTTGCCTGCTTAACCAGGTTGGTAACAGGAAAGCTTGGCCTCAGAAGAGCTCTTGAAATCTGTCACAGGTAAAGCCCAGGTTGTCTCCTCCCCAGGTGCTGTTTGACTCTACTAGTGTAGTACTTCCTACATTAATATTAATAATAATAATAATAATAATAATAATAATAATATTTAGCTAACTTCAAGTCTAGTAAAGTCACAGTAGTGAGTGTTTTTTACAAATAGTGGGGTAACCTAGCCAGGCTCGTCTGTTGCTAGCCAGGCCAACCAGGCTGTTGCTGCTGGTGGCCCGCTGTTCCACATATCCATTACAGTCTGGTTGATCTGGTGAAGATACTTGTCCAGTTTCTTCTTTGATTTCTGCACTTGTCCCAGCAGTGTTTCTGATATCTTCTGATAAGATGTTGAATAATCAGGGGCCACGGATGTTGATACAGTGTTCTCTTACTGTGCCCACTGCATCCCTGCTATTACTGGGTTTATTTTACACTTCCTCCCATATCTCACTCCAGTATGTTGTTATGGCAGTGTGCAGATTTGAGACCAGGCCCTCGAGTACTTTCCATTTGTGTGAATATATATATACATTAATATATATATATATATATTATATATATATATATATATATATATATATATTAAAACCTTATGGTGTTCCCAGTAATTTATATGCTTATTGCCTCTGTGGATCGTAAACGATCTCATTTGCAGCTGTAATATTTCTCCTCTCCTGGACGGGGCCGTCAACACTCAATAATACTGCAAGCCAGAGAGAAAAGTGTCACTACTGGCAATATTTC
Source organism: Cherax quadricarinatus (assembly GCF_038502225.1). Taxonomy (NCBI): domain Eukaryota; kingdom Metazoa; phylum Arthropoda; class Malacostraca; order Decapoda; family Parastacidae; genus Cherax; species Cherax quadricarinatus. Next base: position 50,094,490 of record NC_091308.1, on the reverse strand, counting down.
CGTTGTTTTAAAAGTTACCAGTATCCACCCTGCCAACTTCCTGGCTCTTGTCACATTTACTTTGTGCTCTTTCCCGTAACAATAACCAGCGTCACTTTCCACTGTTTATATGAGGCCCCATCACTAGTTCCCAGGTGTTGTCATCAATGTTGTTACTCCAGGTGTTGCCATCAATGTTGTTACTCCAGGTGTTGCCATCAATGTTGTTACTCCAGGTGTTGCCATCAATGTTGTTACTCCAGGTGTTGCCATCAATGTTGTTATTCCAGGTGTTGCCATCAATGATGTTGCTGCAGGTGTTGCCATCAATGTTGTTACTCCAGGTGTTGCCATCAATGTTGTTACTCCAGGTGTTGCCATCAATGTTGTTACTCCAGGTGTTCAAATCAATGTTGTTACTCCAGGTGTTGCCATCAATGTTGTTATTCCAGGTGTTGCCATCAATGATGTTGCTGCAGGTGTTGCCATCAATGTTGTTACTCCAGGTGTTGCCATCAATGTTGTTACTCCAGGTGTTGCCATCAATGATGTTGCTGCAGGTGTTGCCATCAATGATGTTACTCCAGGTGTTGCCATCAATGTTGCTGCAGGTGTTGCCATCAATGTTGTTACTCCAGGTGTTGCCATCATTGATGTTACTCCAGTTGTTGCCATCAATGTTGTTACTCCAGGTGTTGCCATCAATGATGTTACTCCAGGTGTTGCCATCAATGTTGTTACTCCAGGTGTTGCCATCAGTGATGTTACTCCAGGTGTTGCCATCAATGATGTTACTCCAGGTGTTGCCATCAATGTTGTTACTCCAGGTGTTGCCATCAATGATGTTACTCCAGGTGTTGCCATCAATGTTGTTACTCCAGGTGTTGCCATCAATGTTGTTACTCCAGGTGTTGCCATCAATGATGTTACTCCAGGTGTTGCCATCAGTGATACTCCAGGTGTTGCCATCAGTGTTGTTACTTCAGGTGTTGCCATCAGTGTTGTTACTCCAGGTGTTGCCATCAATGATGTTACCCCAGGTGTTGTCATCAATGTTGTTACTGCAGATGTTGCCATCAATGTTGTTACTCCAGGTGTTGCCATCAATGTTGTTACTCCAGGTGTTGCCATCAATGTTGCTACTCCAGGTGTTACCATCAGTGATGTTACTCCAGGTGTTGCCATCAATGATGTTAGTCCAGGTGTTGCCATCAATGATGTTACTCCAGGTTTTGCCATCAACGTTACTCCAGGTGTAGCCATCAGTGATGTTACTGCAGGTGTTGCCATCAATGTTGTTACTCCAGGTGTTGCCGTCAATGATGTTACTCCAGGTGTTGCCGTCAATGATGTTACTCCAGGTGTTGCCGTCAATGATGTTACTGCAGGTGTTGCCATCAATGATGTTACTGCAGGTGTTGCCATCAATAATGCTACTCCAGGTGTTGCCATCAATGATGTTACTCCAGGTGTTGCCATTAATGATGTTACTCCAGGTGTTCAAATCAATGTTGTTACTCCAGGTGTTGCCATCAATGGTGTTATGGTGCCGTCAATGATGTTACTGCAGGTGTTGCCATCAATGATGTTACCAGGTGTTGCCAATGCTACTCCAGGTGTTGCCATCAATGATGTTACTCCAGGTGTTGCCATTAATGATGTTACTCCAGGTGTTCAAATCAATGTTGTTACTCCAGGTGTTGCCATCAATGGTGTTACGGCAGGTGTTGCCATCAATGTTGTTACTGCAGGTGTTGCCATCAATGTTACTCCAGGTGTTGCCATCAATGATGTTACTCCAGGTGTTCAAATCAATGTTGTTACTCCAGGTGTTGCCATCAATGATGTTACGGCAGGTGTTGCTATCAATGGTGTTACGGCAGGTGTTGCCATCAATGTTGTTACTGCAGGTGTTGCCATCAATATGTTACTGCAGGTGTTGCCATCAATGTTACTCCAGGTGTTGCCATCAATGATGTTACTCCAGTTGTTGCCATCAATGATGTTACTCCAGGTGTTGCCATCAGTGATGTTACTCCAGGTGTTGCCATCAGTGATGTTACTCCAGGTGTTGCCATCAATGATGTTACTCCAGGTGTTGCCATCAATGTTACTGCAGGTGTTGCCATCAATGTTACTGCAGGTGTTGCCATCAATGATACTCCAGGTGTTGCCATCAATGATGTTACTCCAGGTGTTGCCATCAATGATGTTACTCCAGGTGTTGCCATCAATGATGTTACTCCAGGTGTTGCCATCAATGTTACTCCAGGTGTTGCCATCAATGATGTTACTCCAGGTGTTGCCATCAATGATGTTACTCCAGGTGTTGCCATCAATGATGTTACTCCAGGTGTTGCCATCAATGATGTTACTCCAGGTGTTGCCATCAATGATGTTACTCCAGGTGTTGCCATCAATGATGTTACTCCAGGTGTTGCCATCAATGATGTTACTCCAGGTGTTGCCATCAATGATGTTACTCCAGGTGTTGCCATCAATGATGTTACTCCAGGTGCTGCCATCAATGATGTTACTCCAGGTGCTGCCATCAGTGATGTTACTCCAGGTGCTGACATCAATGATGTTACTCCAGGTGTTGCCATCAATGATGTTACTCCAGGTGTTGCCATCAGTGATGTTACTCTAGGTGTTGCCATCAGTGATGTTACTCTAGGTGTTGCCATCAGTGATGTTACTCTAGGTGTTGTAATCAGTGATGTTACTGCAGGTGTTGCCATCAATGTTGTTACTCCAGGTGTTGCCATCAATGTTGTTACTCCAGGTGTTGCCATCAATGTTGTTACTCCAGGTGTTGCCATCAATGATGTTACTCCAGTTGTTGCCATCAATGATGTTACTCCAGGTGTTGCCATCAATGATGTTACTCCAGGTGCTGCCATCAATGATACTCCAGGTGTTGCCATCAATGTTGTTACTCCAGGTGTTGCCATCAATGATGTTACTCCAGGTGTTGCCATCAATGATGTTACTCCAGGTGTTGCCATCAATGATGTTACTCCAGGTGTTGCCATCAATGATGTTACTCCAGGTGTTGCCATCAATGATGTTACTCCAGGTGTTGCCATCAATGATACTCCAGGTGTTGCCATCAATGATACTGGAGGTGTTGCCATCAATGTTGTTACTCCAGGTGTTGCCATCAATGATGTTACTCCAGGTGTTGCCATCAATGATGTTACTCCAGGTGTTGCCATCAATGATGTTACTCCAGGTGTTGCCATCAATGTTACTCCAGGTGTTGCCATCAATGATGTTACTCCAGGTGTTGCCATCAGTGTTGTTACTCCAGGTGTTGCCATCAGTGATGTTACTCCAGGTGTTGCCATCAGTGATGTTACTCCAGGTGTTGCCATCAGTGTTGTTACTCCAGGTGTTGCCATCAGTGATGTTACTCCAGGTGCTGCCATCAATGATACTCCAGGTGTTGCCATCAATGTTGTTACTCCAGGTGTTGCCATCAATGATGTTACTCCAGGTGTTGCCATCAATGATGTTACTCCAGGTGTTGCCATCAATGATGTTACTCCAGGTGTTGCCATCAATGATGTTACTCCAGGTGTTGCCATCAATGATGTTACTCCAGGTGTTGCCATCAATGATACTCCAGGTGTTGCCATCAATGATGTTACTGGAGGTGTTGCCATCAATGTTGTTACTCCAGGTGTTGCCATCAATGATGTTACTCCAGGTGTTGCCATCAATGATGTTACTCCAGGTGTTGCCATCAATGATGTTACTCCAGGTGTTGCCATCAATGTTACTCCAGGTGTTGCCATCAGTGATGTTACTCCAGGTGTTGCCATCAGTGTTGTTACTCCAGGTGTTGCCATCAGTGATGTTACTCCAGGTGTTGCCATCAGTGATGTTACTCCAGGTGTTGCCATCAGTGATGTTACTCCAGGTGTTGCCATCAGTGATGTTACTCCAGGTGTTGCCATCAGTGATGTTACTCCAGGTGTTGCCATCAGTGATGTTACTCCAGGTGTTGCCATCAGTGTTGTTACTCCAGGTGTTGCCATCAGTGATGTTACTCCAGGTGTTGCCATCAGTGTTGTTACTCCAGGTGTTGCCATCAGTGTTGTTACTCCAGGTGTTGCCATCAGTGATGTTACTCCAGGTGTTGCCATCAGTGATGTTACTCCAGGTGTTGCCATCAGTGATGTTACTCCAGGTGTTGCCATCAGTGATGTTACTCCAGGTGTTGCCATCAGTGATGTTACTCCAGGTGTTGCCATCAGTGATGTTACTCCAGGTGTTGCCATCAGTGTTGTTACTCCAGGTGTTGCCATCAGTGATGTTACTCCAGGTGTTGCCATCAGTGATGTTACTCCAGGTGTTGCCATCAGTGATGTTACTCCAGGTGTTGCCATCAGTGATGTTACTCCAGGTGTTGCCATCAGTGATGTTACTCCAGGTGTTACCATCAATGATGTTACTCCAGGTGTTACCATCAGTGATGTTACTCCAGGTGTTGCCATCAATGTTGTTACTCCAGGTGCTGCCATCAATGATGTTACTCCAGGTGTTGCCATCAATGTTGTTACTCCTTTGTTACCCCAGTAACACTGGAGTGACTGACACTTCTAACATCAGTTGTTACAACACAAACTTTAAGTTGCTTTAATAAGTAAAGTTTCACTTAAGTTTAGCCAAGAATGTTGTTAGTGTGACCTCCACTAAGGTGGTCAGGTCAGGGCGAAAATATCAACATTTTCTTATGAATATATTGGTTCTCTCACAAGTTTCAACCATTATGGTGACTGTAATAATAGTAGTGAAGTGTTGCGAAGGTTATATAGTAAGTCAGGATAGTATGACAACTTCACTTGTTTAACTCAGTTTATTACTTCCAATAATCTTACTTGACACACTATGTTCTTTATTCTAACTTGTTATAAAGTGCCTTTTTTAATGTCTTGTTCTCAGTCTTCACATATATGTGTTGTATTACAAGTATGTTGGTGTTCTCAGTCTTCACATACATGTGTTGTATTACAAGTATGTTGGTGTTCTCAGTCTTCACATATATGTGTTGTATTACAAGTATGTTGGTGTTCTCAGTCTTCACATATATGTGTTGTATTACAAGTATGTTGGTGTTCTCAGTCTTCACATATATGTGTTGTATTACAAGTATGTTGGTGTTCTCAGTCTTCACATATATGTGTTGTATTACAAGTATGTTGGTGTTCTCAGTCTTCACATATATGTGTTGTATTACAAGTATGTTGGTGTTCTCAGTCTTCACATATATGTGTTGTATTACAAGTATGTTGGTGTTCTCAGTCTTCACATACATGTGCTGTATTACAAGTATGTTGGTGTTCTCAGTCTTCACATGTGTTGCAGCATTACAAGTATGTTGGTGTTCTCAGTCTTCACATGTGTTGCAGCATTACAAGTATGTTGGTGTTCTCAGTCTTCACATACATGTGTTGCAGCATTACAAGTATGTTGTTCTCAGTCTTCACATACATGTGTTGCAGCATTACAAGTATGTTGGTGTTCTCAGTCTTCACATACATGTGTTGCAGCATTACAAGTATGTTGGTGTTCTCAGTCTTCACATGTGTTGCAGCATTACAAGTATGTTGGTGTTCTCAGTCTTCACATACATGTGTTGCAGCATTACAAGTATGTTGGTGTTCTCAGTCTTCACATACATGTGTTGCAGCATTACAAGTATGTTGGTGTTCTCAGTCTTCACATACATGTGTTGCAGCATTACAAGTATGTTGGTGTTCTCAGTCTTCACATACATGTGCTGTATTACAAGTATGTTGGTGTTCTCAGTCTTCACATGTGTTGCAGCATTACAAGTATGTTGGTGTTCTCAGTCTTCACATACATGTGTTGCAGCATTACAAGTATGTTGGTGTTCTCAGTCTTCACATACATGTGTTGCAGCATTACAAGTATGTTGGTGTTCTCAGTCTTCACATACATGTGTTGCAGCATTACAAGTATGTTGTTCTCAGTCTTCACATACATGTGTTGCAGCATTACAAGTATGTTGGTGTTCTCAGTCTTCACATACATGTGTTGCAGCATTACAAGTATGTTGGTGTTCTCAGTCTTCACATTCATGTGTTGCAGCATTACAAGTATGTTGGTGTTCTCAGTCTTCACATGTGTTGCAGTATGTTGCAGTATGTTGATTCATTGTTCATAAAATGAAAGTTGTGACGTCATTCGTGGAAAACCAATCAGAGATGTTGAATGTTTGTTTGTATAATGCTTGTCAAGCACCACGTTTTATGCTTTTTATTAGTCTGTTTTTTTTTTTCCTTTTTTACTATTATTTGTTCAGTTAGCATTATTGTTATTTGTCTTCACCTGTCACAACAAAATTATCAGTCATGTTTGAAACCGGTACTGTGTGTTACTCAACAGGTGTCGCAGTGATGTTGTTGTTCACTCTTCTAGTTACCTGGAGGTTATTCCGGGGATCAACGCCCCCGCCGCCCGGTCCATGACCAGGCCTCCCGATGGATCCGGGCCTGATCAACTAGGCTGTTACTGCTGGCCGCACGCAGTCCAACGTACGAGCCACAGCCCGACTGATCCGGCACTGACTTTAGGTATCTGTCCAGCTCTCTCTTGAAGGCAGCCAGGGGTTTATTGGTAATTCCCCTTATGCTTGGTGGGAGGCTGTTGAACAGTCTTGGGCCCCAGACACTTATGTCACCCCTACTTTTTATTGGGGGCATTTTGCATCGCCTACCCAGTCTTTTACTTTCGTAGGGAGTGATTTCTGTGTGCAGATTTGGGACCATTCCTTCCAAGATTTTCCAAGTGTAGATTATGATATATCTCTCCCTCCTGCGTTCCAACGAGTACAAGTCAAGTGCTACCAAGCGTTCCCAGTAGTTAAGGTGCTTGACAGAACTTATACGTGCAGTAAAGGATCTCTGTATACTCTCTAGATCTGCGATTTCACCTGCCTTGAATGGAGATGTTAATGTACAGCAGTATTCCAGCCTAGAGAGAACAAGTGATTTGAAAAGGATCATCATTGGCTTGGCATCTCTCGTTTTGAAAGTTCTCATTATCCATCCTATCATTTTCTTTGCACGTGCGATCGTGGCACTGTTGTGATCCTTGAAAGTGAGATCCTCAGACATTACTACTCCCAGGTCCCTTACATTATTTTTCCGCTCTATTGTATGGTCGGAGTCAGTAGTATACTCTGCTCTAGTTATTATCTCCTCCAGTTTTCCATAACGGAGTAGTTGCAATTTGTCCTCATTGAACATCATATTGTTTACCGTTGCCCACTGGAAAACTTTGTTTATATCTTCTTGGAGGTTAACCGCGTCCTCAGCAGATGACAGCCTCATGCAGATCCTAGTATGATTGAGACACTTATGCAGCATATGGGAATCTTTATTCAGGACTTGGCAAGGATTCCTTGCCAAGTCCTGAATAAAGATTCCCATATGCTCCATAAGTGTCTCAATCTTCAACTTGTCGGTTTTTCAAACCATTCATCACACAGATCCTAGTATCATCTGCAAAGGATGATACGGTGCTGTGATGTATATCTCTGTCTGTCTGATATGAGGATGGGGGCGAGTACTGTGCCTTGTGGAACAGAGCTCTTCACTATGGCAGCCTCCGATTTAACTCTGTTGACCACTACTCTTTGTGTTCGATTTGTTAGGAAGTTGAAGATCCATCTCCCCACTTTCCCAGTTATTCCTTTAGCACGTATTTTATGCGCTATTACGCCATGATCGCATTTGTCAAATGCTTTTGCAAAGTCTGTGTATATTACATCTGCATTCTGATTTTCTTCCAGTGCATCCAAGATCATATCATAGTGATCCAGTAGTTGTGAGAGGCAGGAGCGACCTGCCCTGAACCCATGTTGCCCTGGATTGTGCAGATTTTGGGAATCCAGGTGATTTGCAATCCTGCTTCTTAGCACTCTTTCAAAGATTTTTATGATGTGGGACGTCAGAGCTATTTGAGAGTTATATCTGCTGCTAGTAACATTCTCATTCACAGATCTACCTATCTCTCTCTCTCTCTCGTAGATTTTACCTTGTATCCACTACCACCACCACCACCACTGGTGTAATATTACCTTGTATCCACTACCACCACCACCACCACCACCACTGGTGTAATATTACCTTGTATACACTACCACCACAACCACCACTGGTGTAATGTTACCTTGTATCCACTACCACCACAACCACCACTGGTGTAATGTTACCTTGTATACACTATCACCACGACTACCACTGGAACACAACGCAGTTTTCCCACACGCCAGGGTCTAACCTACAAGATCTGACCTAACCTGGAGCCCACAGTACAACCAGTACTGAGGGTAAGAGAGATGTACACTAGGTACCACATTACACTTTAGTACAGTACCATCTGTACTGAGGCAGCACAGTAACCCTTTCCTCTTTGTTCCGTCGCTTAAAATCATATAGAAACTAGTAAACTAAGTGAATTCCTCACATAAACAATAGCAATATTTGGAGCGTTCATAGAACACATACAAGGGATAAATCAGGGAACAGGTGGAGTTTGAACCATGGCGAGTGAGTCCTGAAAGTCACAGGCCAATGCGTTAACCACTTGGGCAGCTAGTTCTAATATGATGTATTTTTTTTGCAGTAGTAGTATTACGATTTTGTGAGAAACGAGGAATGTTGTGGAGAGTAATGTGGACGCAAAACTTCATGTTTATAGATGTGATCGAGGAAATAAGTCAGAGAGGAGTAGGACTCTTATTTCAGAAACTTATTTTGTTGTAGAGAGTTAAGGAGGTTATTAAATCCTGCAGTAGAAACACTAGATGCTAAGGAAAGGGAGAAGAATCTGGTAATTATAATCGTATATAAACCATCATTGGCAGCGGCTGTGGAAGTCACACAAGAGTTAGGGTAGAAAATTGCCTTGAAAATCAAGCACCATACATGTATGTACTACTTGGAGACTCCATCATTCATAATGTCTAACAGAAAATGGCAGACAAGAACCATGAATCAGATATATCACCTGGAAGCACATGAACCAGACTTACCCACAAACACACTCAACTTCTGTGACAAGTTTATCTTGAACCAACACATAACAGAAGCAACTAGATATAAAACTGCAGTAGTCTTGATCTGCACGAACTATTTAGACCTACAAGTACTTGATCAACCAAGTTGTGACAGTTATGTTGGTATGGCGACCTCAGGCAGCAGTCACCTAAATTATTAGGCAATTACCAAGAAAGATTTGTCTAAGGCCTACCTGCAAGTGTTGAAAAATCTTAATTCAGTCACTGGAATTCAATCATTGGTTAGCCATAAGGAGAATTGATCTTAAGGTTAAACTTGTAGCTAAGTCAGACCATCCTAAGATTTCTTGCTTATCCTTAACTCTTTGTATTTTGTTTTTCAGGTATGACTTACATTTGCACGTGACCTTGGCGGGACTACAGCTTACATCTCCAGGTAGCTAATGTATCACTCTGCTGTATCAGGTGTTGGAGGCCTTCCAGTGTACCTCTTTATCAACCCTTGTCTGTTTTGCTTTACCTCCACAAGTGTGTTAAAGCTAGTTTTAAGTTAGTGAAGCAAGATTTAGTTTTCCCAAGCATGTAATGTGATTTGTCATGAAGTATGTGTGTTATGAATGGTTCCTTACTCTTATCACCAACACCAACACACATTCTTTGTATATTTTCACTTGTTTCTGCCACGAGCATCGAGTAGAGTATCATAGGTGAGGTCATAACATACAGGAGGAGAATGAGAAAGCTGGAGACCGTGCTTGAGGCCCACTGGTGTGCTCCGTGTTAGCAAGAAACATGGCTTCAAATCAAGCAAGCTACCTATCGTTATGAGGCATCTGTAGCTGAATGTTTTAAGGAGTCAACTCGGGTCGAAATCCTGCTGGCTGCTACATTTCTTTGCGTGTGTGTGTGTGTGTGTGTGTGTACTCGCCTCCTGACCCCCTCTCTTCACCGATCGCTACTAGATCCTACCTCTCTCTCTCTCTCTCTCTCTCTCCTTCACGAGCTTTATCATACCTCGTCTTAAAACTATGTATGGTTCCTGCCTCCACTACCTCACTTTCCAGACTATTCCACTTCCTAACAAATCTGTGACTGAAGAAATACTTCCTGACATCCCTTTGACCCATCTGAGTCTTCAATTTGGAATTGTGACTCCTTGTTTCTGTGTCCCATCTCTGGAACATCTTGTCTGTCCACCTTATCTATTCCTCGCAATATTTTGTATGTCGTTATCATGTCTCCCCTAACCCTCCTGTCCTCCAGTGTCGTCAGGCCAATTTCCCTTAACCTTTCTTCGTAGGACATTCCCCGTAGCAAACCTTTGTACTTTCTCTAATTTCCTGACGTGCTTGACCAGGTGTGGGTTCCAAACAGGTGCTGCATACTCCAGTATGGGCCTGACGTACACGGTGTACAGTGTCCTGAACGATTCCTTACAGAGGTATTGGAACGTTATTCTTAGGTTTGCCAGGCGCCCATATGCTGCAGCAATTATCTGGTTGATGTGTGCTTCCGGAGACGTGCTCAGTATTATACTCGCCGCAAGATCTTTCTCATCGAGTCAGATTTGCAGTCTTTGGCCACCTAGCCTATACTCTGTCTGCGGTCTTCTTTGCCTTCCTCGATCTTCATGACTTTGCATTTGGCAGGGTTAAATTCGAGTAGCCAGTTGCTGAACCACTTGTCCAGCCTGTCCAGGTCTCTCTGGAGTCCTGCCTGGTCCTCATCTGATTTAATTCTTCTCAATAACTTCAAATCATCTGCAAACAGGGACACTTCTGAGTCTGTCCCATCCGTCATGTCATTCACATATACCAAAAACAGCACTGGTCCTAGGACTGACCCTTGTGGAACCCTGCTCGTCACAGGCGCCCATTGTTATACCTCATCTCGTACCATGACTCGTTGTTTCCTCCCTGTCAGGTATTCTCTGATGCAGTGCCCTTCCTGTTATACACGCCTGATCCTCTAGCTTCTGCGCTAATCTCTTGTGAGGAACTGTGTCGAAGGCCTTCCTCCAGTCCAGGAAAATGTAGTCAACCCACCCCTCTCTCTAGTGTGAGTGAGTGTGAGTGAGTGTGAGTGAGTGAGTGTGAGTGAGTGTGAGTGAGTGAGTGTGAGTGAGTGTGAGTGTGAGTGAGTGTGAGTGAGTGTGAGTGAGTGTGAGTGAGTGTGAGTGAGTGTGAGTGAGTGTGAGTGAGTGTGAGTGAGTGTGAGTGAGTGTGAGTGAGTGTGAGTGAGTGTGAGTGAGTGTGAGTGAGTGTGAGTGTGAGTGTGTGTGTGTGTGTGTGTGTGTGTGTGTGTGTGTGTGTGTGTGTGTGTGTGTGTGTGAGTGTGTGTGAGTGTGTGTGTGTGTGTGAGTGAGTGTGTACTCACCTAGTTGTACTCACCTAGTTGAGGTTGCGGGGGTCGAGTCCGAGCTCCTGGCCCCGCCTCTTCACTGATCGCTACTAGGTCACTCTCCCTGAGCCGTGAGCTTTGTCGTACCTCTGCTTAAAGCTATGTATGGATCCTGCCTCCACTACATCGCTTCCCAAACTATTCCACTTACTGACTACTCTGTGGCTGAAGAAATACTTCCTAACATCCCTGTGATTCATCTGTGTCTTTAGCTTCCAACTGTGTCCCCTTGTTACTGTGTCCAATCTCTGGAACATCCTGTTTTTGTCCACCTTGTCAATTCCTCTCAGTATTTTGTATGTCGTTATCATGTCCCCCCTATCTCTCCTGTCCTCCAGTGTCGTCAGGTTGATTTCCCTTAACCTCTCCTCGTAGGACATACCTCTTAGCTCTGGGACTAGTCTTGTTGCAAACCTTTGCACTTTCTCTAGTTTCTTTACGTGCTTGGCTAGGTGTGGGTTCCAAACTGGTGCCGCATACTCCAATATGGGCCTAACGTATACGGTGTACAGGGTCCTGAACGATTCCTTATTAAGATGTCGGAATGCTGTTCTGAGGTTTGCTAGGCGCCCATATGCTGCAGCAGTTATTTGGTTGATGTGCGCTTCAGGAGATGTGCCTGGTGTTATACTCACCCCAAGATCTTTTTCCTTGAGTGAGGTTTGTAGTCTCTGACCCCCTAGACTGTACTCCGTCTGCGGCCTTCTTTGCCCTTCCCCGATCTTCATGACTTTGCACTTGGTGGGATTGAACTCCAGGAGCCAATTGCTGGACCAGTTCTGCAGCCTGTCCAGATCCCTTTGTAGTTCTGCCTGGTCTTCGATCGAGTGTATTCTTCTCATCAACTTCACGTCATCTGCAAACAGGGACACCTCAGAGTCTATTCCTTCCGTCATGTCGTTCACAAATACCAGAAACAGCACTGGTCCTAGGACTGACCCCTGCGGGACCCCGCTGGTCACAGGTGCCCACTCTGACACCTCGCCACGTACCATGACTCGCTGCTGTCTTCCTGACAAGTATTCCCTGATCCATTGTAGTGCCTTCCCTGTTATCCCTGCTTGGTCCTCCAGTTTTTGCACCAATCTCTTGTGTGGAACTGTGTCAAACGCCTTCTTGCAGTCCAAGAAAATGCAATCCACCCACCCCTCTCTCTCTTGTCTTACTGCTGTCACCATGTCATAGAACTCCAGTAGGTTTGTGACACAGGATTTCCCGTCCCTGAAACCATGCTGGCTGCTGTTGATGAGATCATTCCTTTCTAGGTGTTCCACCACTCTTCTCCTGATAATCTTCTCCATGATTTTGCATACTATACATGTCAGTGACACTGGTCTGTAGTTTAATGCTTCATGTCTGTCTCCTTTTTTAAAGATTGGGACTACATTTGCTGTCTTCCATGCCTCAGGCAATCTCCCTGTTTCGATAGATGTATTGAATATTGTTGTTAGGGGTACACATAGCGCCTCTGCTCCCTCTCTCAATACCCATGGGGAGATGTTATCTGGCCCCATTGCCTTTGAGGTATCTAGCTCACTCAGAAGCCTCTTCACTTCTTCCTCGGTTGTGTGCACTGTGTCCAGCACTTGGTGGTGTGCCCCACCTCTCCGTCTTTCTGGAGTCCCTTCTGTCTCCTCTGTGAACACTTCTTTGAATCTCTTGTTGAGTTCTTCACATACTTCCCGGTCATTTCCTGTTGTCTCTCCTCCTTCCTTCCTTAGCCTGATTACCTGGTCCTTGACTGTTGTTTTCCTCCTGATGTGGCTGTACAACAGTTTCGGGTCAGATTTGGCTTTCGCTGCTATGTCATTTTCATATTGTCTTTGGGCCTCCCTTCTTATCTGTGCATATTCATTTCTGGCTCTACGACTGTTCTCCTTATTCTCCTGGGTCCTTTGCCTTCTATATTTCTTCCATTCCCTAGCACACTTGGTTTTTGCCTCCCTGCACCTTTGGGTAAACCATGGGCTCATCCTGGCTTTTTCATTACTCCTGTTACCCTTGGGTACAAACCTCTCCTCAGCCTCCTTGCATTTTATTGCTACATATTCCATCATCTCATTAACTGGTTTCCCTGCCAGTTCTCTGTCCCACTGAACCCCATTCAGGTAGTTCCTCATTCCTGTGTAGTCCCCTTTCTTGTAGTTTGGCTTCATTCGTCCTGGCCTTCCTGCTTCTCCCTCCACTTGTAGCTCTACTGTGTATTCGAAGCTTACAACCACATGGTCACTGGCCCCAAGGGGTCTTTCATATGTGATGTCCTCGATATCTGCACTACTGAAGGTGAATACTAAGTCCAGCCTTGCTGGTTCATCCTCTCCTCTCCTCTCTTGTAGTGTCCCTTACGTGTTGGTACATGAAGTTCTCCAGTACCACCTCCATCATCTTAGCCCTCCAAGTATCTTGGCCCCCATGTGGGTCCAAGTTCTCCCAATCTATCTCCTTGTGGTTAAAGTCACCCATGATCAGGAGCTTTGCCCTGCATGCATGAGCTCTTCTGGCCACTCTAGCCAGTGTGTCAACCATCGCTCTATTGCTCTCGTCGTACTCTTGCCTTGGCCTCCTGCTGTTCTGTGGTGGGTTATACATCACTGCTATTACCACCTTGGGACCTCCAGAGTGAAGTGTTCCCACTATGTAATCACTTTCTTCTCCGCTATCTTCTCTCTCCAGCTCATCAAAATTCCAGCGATTTTTGATCAGCAACGCCACTCCTCCACCCCCTCTGTTCCCTCTGTCTTTCCTCAGGATTTGGTATCCCGTTGGAAAGATGGCATCTGTTATCATACCTGTAAGCTTGGTTTCTGTGAGAGCTATGATGTCCGGTGATGCTTCTTTGACTCTTTCTTGCCACTCCTCCCACTTATTTGTTATTCCATCAGCGTTTGTGTACCATACCTTCAGTTTCCTTTCCAACACTGTGGTTTGGGGGGCCTGTGAGGGTGGGAGACCTGGTGGCATACTGTGGGGTTCTATAGCTTGGTGTTGGGTGGAGGCTGTGGGTATGGATTGTAGGGTGTGTTGGGATGGTGTGATAGGTTGTATGG